>NC_089174.1:15862317-15865986 GCF_009819655.1 Sylvia atricapilla | reverse complement strand
CGGCCTCTCTAATAGAAGTGTGCCCATCCTTCTTCTAAGCCCTCCTAAGCCCCTTCAAAATATTGAAAGGTGTCCCTGGAGCTTGCCCTTCTCCAGGCTAAAGAAGCCCAACTCTCACAGCCAAACCTCAGAGGAGACCTCCCAACTTCTGGTCATTTCAGAGGCCCCATTTTTGCTCTTGGCTGATGCACTCAGGTTTCCCTGGCAGCAAAGGAACTGAAGTGTTGCAGCGCTGGCGACGGAGGCCTGCAGTGGGGCTTGAAGAACACAATGAAAGCAGTCCCTGCCAAGCGGTTCTAGATTGCTCTGTGGGAGGGCAGGGGCTGTGAGGGGCTGACTGTGAGCCTCAGAGGGACCCAGCTGTTCCCTCCTGCCCCACTCTTAGAGGTTTCTGCCAGCCAAACAGGGACAGCTGAGCAGGATTTGTGCCAGCCCCGCGTGCTGCCTGGCCCGGTCTCAAGTAGATGAGAACTGCTGTGGCTTTGCTGCCAGGTTTTGTGGCAGACAGGCAGCTGGTGACCAAGCCACTTCCTTGGCTGTTGCTGCTGTGAAGGAAGATGCCAGCCAGCACAGGAAGGGCAGCACATGCCAAGCTAGACACTGCCCCCACTGCAAGCCAGAGCTGAGTCCATCTGCCCTCTGCTGCTTGTGTTTCTCTGCTCCTAGCTCGCTGCTGAAAACATGCACGTCCAGTGATCCTGAGAACAACACGTGGGATTGATATTTTACAGAGCTTTTGAGCATCTCTTGAGGATTGGCTTATGCTTCGTATCTCTTTTGGACACTCAGGCCATGTCTGTAGAAAAAAGGAGCTTGAAGCCTGTTGAGTTTCCTGAAAGGAGGAAATCCTTTTTGCACAGCAAGCAGCAATCCCACAGTGGTGTCAGGAGAAAAAAATCCCGAGAGTGATGACGCCTTGAGGGATGGACTAGCGCAGTTACAGACGTGTTTGCCTGTGATAGCAGCATCCTGGACGTGACAGGAGACAAGCTGATGGTGCCCTCAGTCCCATGTCTGTGTGCTTCTGGGCGCTAGAGGAATCCAGCATGACCCTGTTAGGAACTCTGTTTGGTAAAGAATGGCTCCTTTTTCCTTTGTCTCTTTTCATTTGTTTCTTTGTTTTTTCTTTTTTTCCCTCTGACAGCATCCATTTTCCTCAAGATAGCGGAGCCTCTCTTCAGCCTCTTCTGACAGCCTGATTGCAGCAAAGCAATGCAGGCAGCAGAGGAGATGGCAAGGACCACTTCAGCCCCTTGAGAAAAGAGCCTCTGAGAACAGGCAGAAATCCTGAGGAGAGGGGACCAGGAAACACGTAGCCATCAGAGTGGGAAAGGAAGGTGGGCATCTTCTTTCTACCCACCTGCCGATCCTCCTTCTAAGTCGTCTGCTTAGGACAGCATTACTGGGAGAGCAAAGTCACTAGTAATGGGCACGTTTTCTGCTGGGGAGTGTGCGAAGCATGAAGCTTCCAGTATTTATTTGGGAGACTTGGCTGGGACTTCATCTCAGAAGTGTCTTCCTCCCCTCAACCAGGCAAGGGAGCAGGAACAACGGGGTTTGGAGGGACAGCAGCTGCTGGAGCATGAGAAGGGCTTCCTGGACAAAGTACAGAAGAAACAGGAGAAAAAGGCTGCTGTGATGGAGTAGGAAAGTTGCCACCACGCAAGCTGAAGAAGACCGTAGGAAGCAGAGCCCGTCAAGAGGCAAAGGGTGTGAAAAGAGAGTTTGTGTGTTGTTTTTGGACTCCTCTGGGCTCCTCATGGGCATGGCCTGTCTGGTCACTGTATGTCAGGGTGAGATTGTGTCTTAGCTGGCCCTTGTTCAAGAGTGCTGGAGAGACCATGGTGCCGTGAGGGACAGGGCCTCCCAGGTGAGAGGCTACCAGATTTGAGGAAGGCAGGAATGGTGTTGCAGGCCTGAAGGGAATGGGAAGCCCAGAGGAGTGTCTCAGAAGGAGCAAGGTCCCACAGGAAGGCGCCTGCAGAGCCAGGCTAGAACCGTGAACCGGTGAATGAGCTAGTGTGCTAGTCTGGCCAAAAGGATCAGGACACTTGGCTTCCTGGATTCCCTTTAGTCTCCTGACTTGTCACCAGTCCTTGGAGACAAAATGCTTCAGAGAAATTGATTGGCTTGGGGCTGGTTTCATGATGGTGTTGTTTTTAGGACTTGTATTACTTCTCCTATTCCTTCGACAGACCACATGGGCCCCCGCCATGTCAGTCTCCACTCTAGCTGCTTCTCAAAGGAAAACAAAGGAAACCTGCAGTGAAGCAGTCCAAGAAACAGAGCAGACGACCAGGAGCACTTCTCTCTTGACCAGGATTTCTTTCTCCAATGCCAGCTCGGAGCTGAGCTCAGAATCAAAATGCTGAAAACCTCCAAGCCTGTTGGAAGATTCCCCTCCTTGTCACCCAGGCTATACTGCTCTACGTTCACGTCCAAAGTGTCCCTCCTTTCTCAGTGATGGAAAGTCTCTCCTGTGGATCTCCTGGCGTGGTTTGGAATCGGGAACAGTCTCCTTGCTTTATCAACTCCAACCTCCACTGCCTTTGGAATACCTCCCACTGGCCCGGTTTTGCCCAGCCATGGACTTCTGGATGAGGAAGAAAGTGCAATTGCACTTCCAGCCAAAAGGCAAGGAAGATGGGCAGTGGCAGCCAAAACGTCCTGTGGAAATAGAGGCCTATTCCAGCTGTGCCACAGAGGCTTTGGGTTCGCTCCTACGCCCCAGGTTCAGCCGGCACGTCTCCTGCTGGAGCTAGGGGGGCTGCCGCACTTCGCCAGCTGGGCCGCAAAGCTAATAGCTACGCAGGCTCTGCAAGGCGGAACCAAAGAATGTGGGCGAGTCTGCTGACGTAACAGGAGAGCAGAAGAGGCAAAGAGCCTAGCGGTCGTCTGGCCAACGAGGCAGGGCCCCTGCTGGACCTGCTCTTTGTCAACAGACAAGGACTGCTGGGGGACACCATGCTTGGGGGCCTTCTGGGGCTCAGCAGTTAGGAGAAGTCTCTGTGCTTGACCGGGTTTGTCCCTCTTTTGGTGCCTTCTGTAGCCCCTGTGCTCTGCAGTGTCTAGCCAAGGCTGTGTAGCTGGCATGTCGCAAATGCAGCAGAGCCTCATTTGTCTGCCCTTGGAGGTGGCTGGTCACGGCAGCCTTTTCCATCTGGAAGATGTGTGTATAGAGTGCATTGCCCTCTAGGTTTGGTCCAAGAGGCCAGGGCCTGTCTATCTGCAGTCTCAGGTGGCACTGAGGCCTGCCACAGGCTGGTGTGACCCTACCTCAAGCAACGGGAGACAGTGGCAGTTGGTTGTTTCCAAGGCCACGTCCTTCAGGGGCGGTGTGCCACGTGTGTCCTTTGCCCGGGCCCTGCCCCAGACGTAGGGATCAGATGCAGGCACTGCGCCGCCTGGTGCTGCTGAGGTCAGCAAGGATTTGGTGGTTGGCTTCTGTTACAAGTGTTGAGGAATTAATTTGTGTTTATAGAAATAGAAGGTGTGGAATCATTTTAATTCCACCAAAGAAAAGTAATTGTGAAATTGCAAGCCTCTGCCGGGAGCAGGGGAAGCAATGCATTTGCAACAGAAGAGGGTGTCTCCACCCAGAGGTGGGTCTCTCCGACAACGAGATTGTCAACGACCCAGTGATTAACACCCGATGAAAAGCTTGTCTAC